>NC_139159.1:76480610-76483781 GCF_964270905.1 Leucopleurus acutus
TTATCATTATTCCACTAAAGGTTATGCAATATTCTGTAGGGAAGAAATTGGTATCCCTAGGTTGAGGACAGCATTTCCCATCCTGTTTACCTACAGATACCTTTCTTATGCTCCAGGAGGTGAGACCTCAGTTTCCTCCGGATTTTATGCTTGTCTGTGAGACGCAGAGAGCGGCCCCCACCCCTCGCCACAGGACACGGACTCAGCAATAAATCGAGCCATGTTGTTGGCTGGCAAATTGCTAATTTCTTGAGAATCCCTCTGAGCCCTTTTCGCAGAAAGACAATTATGCAAAAAACCCTAAATGCTTGTATTCTAACCATGCCATCAGTAAGCCAGGAGGCCATCCTCCCACCCGTATTTCTCTGCTTTGTAGATGAAAATCAGACAGTTTTTGTTGCTTCCTTTTTTATGGTTATAATTAGAGAACACGCACCTGCAAAGAGATCCACTTCTCCGTGGCAGTAAAAGGCTTTAAGTCAATCTACGTGGCAGATAATATTTACTTATGTTAGGACCTGAGGTGTGTCTCCTAATCTGTGAGTTCTGCTAAACAGGAGAAATAATCTCTACCTCTCTGAAGCTGTTTGAGAGCCAAATGAGAAGCCACGTCAATCCTCTTGGTGAACTCTAAAGTACCAAAATAAGTAAATAGGTCAAGTATTAGATGCAAGGACCATTCATGCAAACGTCCAGAAGAACAGGAAAAGGGTTGTGGCCGGAAGAAAGTGAGACTGAGTTCTTCTAAGCCTTCAGGTATAATATTAGTTTTAAAATGTATCGTGTGGAAGGAAGGGTGCTTGCCTGCGGCGGGGGCGTGAGGGGTGGGGAAGTGGGGAGTTAGTGTTTAATGGGGACCGTTTCCGTTTGGGAGGATGAAAAGTTCTGAGGTGGATGGTGGTGATGGCGGTACAGTGTGAATATACTTAATGCCACTGAGTTGTACACTTTTAAAAGTGGTTAAAATGCTAACTTTTACATTATATACACTTTCCCATAATTTAAAGAATTGAAATTGGAATTAAATAAAGAAGGGGAAACCGTAGCACGGAATAGCTATCATGTCTCTCCAGGGGGTAGGGAGTCAATAAGGAACCTAGGCACATGGGATCCTTGCCAGGGCCGTGCCCACCTTCTCGTGGGGAAGACACGTGAGTGGAAGGAGCTTTGTGATCCAGGAAGAGAGGTGTTCCAATGGCAGCTTCCCAGGGGCTATGGAGGCAGAGAGAACCCGTGCTGGGGGCGGTGGTTTTCTGGAAACACGTCCTGATCATCAGCCAGGTCGGGCGGAGGGGGAGGTGGATCTGATTCTGGCAGAGGGAAAAGCCAGTCTGAGGCAGGAGAGAGCCCAGGGCACACGTGGGAGCCGGAGACAGGCGCAGGGGGGAGCGGGGAGAGCGTGAGGGATGACGGGGTTGGAAAGTGAGAAGCTGCCGGATCAGCGGGTCCGGTGAGTTATTTCCCCCAGGGGCACTGGGGAGCTATGGGAGCATTCAGAAAGGGGAATGACACACTCAAGTGAGCCTTTCTGCAGCAAACGGCGGCAGCAGCGCGGAGGACGGTGAGGTGACACGGAGCAAGATGGGCCACAGAAAGAACACTCAGGAGGTGTTGCAGTGTCAGGGTAGTGCCCTCTGCGGCCGTGGCAGTGTCCACAGAGCCAAGCGGGCAAGTGGCAGAGTGTCTAGGGGTGAAGGATGGAGGAGGGTTCCTGGCTGGGGCAACTGGGCAGGTGGGGAGCTGAATACACATTGGCGGCCGGGATGTTTGTTTGGGTGGACGGTGGATGGATGGATGGATGGATACTGTGATTCCTTTGAAACTTTGCCTTCGAACACATTGTTCACCTCGAGACGTTGTAATTCCTTTGAAGTCCTTGCAAATACATTTCAAGCCTCCTCTGACCCTCTCCTTCCAAGCTCCCTCCTTTGGGTTCCCATGGCATCCTGCAATTTCCTTTTCTAAGCACTCTGTTAAGCTCATCCGCTTACTTCTCTGCCTCTATACACTTTAATGAAAAGAGGGACTATATCTTTCTTCTCTGTGCTCCCAGTGTCTGCCTAATAGAGGATGTTAATTAGTACATGTTGAGTGAAGGGACATGTCCCACCAGACTTCCAATCCACCAGATTATAAGCCTCATGAGAGCAAAGCCATGCCTGTCTTGTTCTCCATCCTGTTCCCTGAGTCTGCCTGCCATGCGGAAAGTGTCTGATCATGAGTGTTTGGTCCAGTTGAAGCAGCAGGCCTGGCCTCATGCCGAGGTAGAACATGGATTTTCTTAAAGGGCCAGATATGAAAAATGTATCTGAATAAATCTTTGCTCCTAGGAAACTTCCCTAGTACCACGGGACTGCCGATTTTAGCATTCTTTCTCCATCTTTCTTATACGTAGCTGTGAGAAGGAATTTTTCCCCTCAGAGCTTTGGGACTTAGCACACACACACTTATGCACTTTTTCACTCTCTCATTCATTCATATATTCATTCACTCATTTATTTATTCTTTTAACAATGTCTTTCAATCTGCTCCGGTCACAAAAGCTTAGGGGTTGGTTTGTTGCTTCTAGACACTGTCTTTTTTTTTTTTTTTTGCAGTATGCGGGCCTCTCACTATTGTGGCCTCTCCCGTTGCGGAGCATAGGCTCTGGACGTGCAGGCTCAGCGGCCATGGCTCACGGGCCAGGCCGCTCCGCGGCATGTGGGATCTTCCCGGACCGGGGCGCGAACCCGCGTCCCCTGCATCGGCAGGCGGACTCTCAACCACTGCGCCACCAGGGAAGCCCTAGACACTGTCCTTTAACAGTGACGTGAGATGAAGGTTGTCTTGAGGATGCGGTGCTCGTCAGGATGTTCATTAAAAAAATACTTAGGAGATCTGAGATCTCTTTCTTCATACTCTTAAAGACCTATGCGAGAAGGAATGGTCTAGGCGAGTTATGGGAAGCAGATGTCAGTTCCCTGAGAAGAACTGGCTCACCGGCCCGCTGATCTGGCGGCCTCTCACTTTCAAACCCCGTCTTGCAACCCTCGTCCCTCACGCTCTCCCCGCTGGGGAGAGGCCCAGCCCAACCTAGCTGGGGGAGGCCTCTCTGTGAGCTGGGGCCCCTGCTTCCTGTGTGTGCAGAGAGTCCTAGCGGCTGGGTGCGAACCTGGCTGAGATGTTGCGTGC